>NW_027142443.1:1935702-1950702 GCF_026170545.1 Melanerpes formicivorus
GGGTTAGGGTTTCGTTTAGGTTTAGGGTTTGGGTTAGGGTTAGGGCTAGGGTACGGTGTTAGGGGTTAAGGTTAGTGTTAGGGTTAGCGTTAGGCCTTAGAGTCTGGGTTAGGATTAGGGTTATAGGGTTAGGGTTAGGGTTAGGGTTAAGTTTAGGGTTAGGGTTAGGGTTAGGGATTTAGGGTTAGGGTTAGGGCTATTGTTAGGGTTTGGGTTTATGGTTAGGGTTAGGGTTAAGGTGAGGGTTGAGGTTTAGGGTTAGTGTTAGGATTAGGGCTAGAATTAGGGTTAGGGTTAGGGTGAGGGTTATGTTTAGGATTAGGATTTAGTGTTGGGGTTAGGGCTTGGGTTTTGGGTTAGGGTTAGGTTTAGGGTTAGGTTTAGGTTTTAGGGTCAGTGTTAGGGTTAGGGGTAGGGTTAGGGTTAGCGTTAGAGATAGGACTTAGGGTAGGCTAAGGGTTAGGGTTAGGGTTAGGGTTAGGGTTAGGGTTAGTGTCAGATTTAGTATTAGATTTCCATTTAGGTTTTAGATTTTGGGTTAGGGTTAATGTTAGTGTTAGATTTAGGGTTAGGTTTAGGGATAGGGATAGGTTTTAGGGTTAGTCTTTCGGTTGGGGTTTAGGGTTAGGGGTACGGTTAGTGTTACGAGTAGAGTGAGTTTTCAGATTAGTATTATGGTTAGGGTTAGGGTTAACGTTTAGGGTTAGGGTTGTGTTTAGGGTTAGGGTTAGGCTTTAGGGTCAGTGTTACGGTTAGGGTTAGGGATTAGGGTTAGGGGTTACAGTTAGTGTTTGGGTTAGGGGTTAGGATTAGGGTTAGGGTTTGGGTTAAAGTTTAGGGTTAGTGTTAGGGTTAGGGTTAGGTTTGAGATTTAGTCTTAGCATTGCAGTTGGGGTTTAGCTTTAGGGTTATGGTTAGGTTATGGGTTTAGGTTAGGGGTTAGAGTTAGTGTTTGTGTTAGGGGTTAGGGTTGGGGTTATGGTTATGTGTTAGAGTTAGGGTTAGGGTTCGGGTTAGGTTTAGGGTTAGTGGTAACGGTTAGGGTTTGGGTTAAGGTTAGTTTTAGGTGTTAGGGATTAGGGTTAGGGTTAGGATTACAGTTTGGTTTAGTGTTAGGGTTAGGGTTCACTGTTAGGGGTTAAGGTTAGTGTTAGGTTAGAGTTACGCGTTAGAGTCTGGGTTAGTATTAGGGGTATAGGGTTAGGGTTAGTGTTAGGATTAGGCATTTAGGGTTAGGGTTAGGGTTAGGGTTAGGTTTAGGGCTATTGTTAGGGTTAGGGTTTATGGTTAGGTTTAATGTTAGGGTTAAGGTTTAGGGTTAGTGTTGGGGTTAGTGTTAGGTCTAGGGTTAGTGTTAGGGTTAGAGTTATGTTTAGGATATAGTGTTAGCATTACAGTTGGGGTTTAGGGTTAGGGTTATGGTTAGGGTTAGGTTCAGGGGTTAAGGTTAGGGGTTAGAGTTAGTGTTTGGGTTAGGGGTTAGGTTTAGGGTTATGGTTATGTGTTAGAATTAGGGTTAGGGTTAGGGTTAGGGTTAGGGTTAGGGTTTAGGATTAGGATTGAGTTAAGGGTTAGGGTTAGTGTTAGGGTTACTGGTTAGGGTTATGGTTAGGGTTATGTTTTGTGTTAGGGTTAGTGTTAGAGTTGGGGTTAGGGTTAGTGTTAGTGGTAATGGTTAGGGTTTGGGTTAAGGTTAGGTTTAGGGGTTAGGGGTTAGGGTTAGGGTTAGTATTACGTTTAGGTTTAGGGTTAGGGTTAGGGTTCGGTGTTAGGATCTGGGTTAGTATTAGAGGTATAGGGTTAGGGTTAGGGTTAGGGTTAGGGATTTAGGGTGAGGGTTAGGGTTAGGGTTAGTGTTAGGGTTGGGGTTAGGCTTAGGGCTATTGTTTGGGTTAGTGTTTATGGTTAGGGTTAAGGTTAGGGTTAAGGTTTAGGGTTAGTGTTAGGGTTAGGGGTAGGGCTAGGTTTAGGTTTAGGGTTTAGGGTTATGGTTAGAATAGTGTTACGATTAGGGTGAGGGTTAGGATTAGGGTTGCGATTAGGGTTTACTTTTAGTAATAGGGTTAGTGTTAGTGTTAGGGTTAAGGTTAGTGCTTAGGGTTGGGTTTAGGGTTTCGGAAAAGGTAAGGGTTAGGGGTTAGGGTTAAGGTTAGGATTAGATTTAGCGTTAGGATTAGTTTTAGGGATTGGGTTAGGCTTTGGTTTAGGGTTAGGGCTTGAATTAGGGGTTAGACGTTAGGGTTAGGGTTAGCTTTAGCGTGTAGGGGTCAGAGTTATGGTTAGGTTTAGGGGTTAGGGTTAGGGTTCAGGTTAGGATTAGCGTTAGCGTTAGGGTACCTTTAGGGTTTGGTTTTAGGGTTAGGGTTAGGTTTCGGGTTAGTGTTAAGTTTAGGGTTAAGGCTTGGTGTTAAATGTTAGGGTTAGGTTTAGGGTTAGGGTTAGGGTTAGGGTTAGGGTTAGGGTTATGTTTAGGATTAGGATTTAGTGTTGGGGTTTGTGTTTGGGTTTAGGGTTAGGGTTAGATTTAGGGTTAGTGATAGGGTTAGGGTTAGGTTTAGGGTTAGGGTTTGAGTTAGGGCTTAGGGGTAGTGTAAGGGTTAGGGTTAGTGTTAATGTTAGGGTTAGGTTTTAGGGTTATGGTTTGGGTTAGGGTTTGGGTTATAATTAGGGTTAGGGTTAGGGATATGATTTAGGGTTAGTTATCGGGTTTGTGTTAGGGTTAGGGTTAGATAAGGGTTAGGGTTAGATTTAGGGTTATGGTTAGGGTTAGGGCAAGGGTTAGGGTTAGGGTTAGGTTTAGATTAGGGTTAGGGTTAGATTTAGGTTTATGGTTAGGGTTAGGGCAAGGGTTAGGGTTAGGGTTAGGGTTAGGGTTTGGGTTAGGGATAGGGATAGGTTTTAGCGTTAGTGTTTGAATTAGTGTTTAGGGTTAGGGTTACGGTTAGTATTACGAGTAGGGTTTGTTTTCACGTTAGTGTTATGGTTTGGGTTAGGGTTAGGGTTAGGGGTTAGGGTTAAGGTTAGGGTTAGGGTTTAGGTTTAGGGTCTGGGTTAGGTTTAGGGGGTAGGGTTTAGGTTTTGTGTTAGGGTTAGTGTTAGAGTTAGGGTTAGGGTTAGGGTTAGTGGTAAGGGTTAGGGTTGGGGTTTGGGCTAAGCTTAGGTTTAGCGGTTAAGGGTTAGGGTTAGGTTTAGGATTACGTTTAGGTTTAGGGTTAGGGTTTGGATTAAGTTTAGGTTTAGGGTTAGGTTTCGGGTTAGGATTAGGGTTCGGTGTTAGGGGTTAAGGTTAGTGTTAGGGTTAGCATTAGGCGTTATAGTCAGGGTTATGATTAAGGGGTATAGGGTTAGGATTAGGGTTAGGTTTAGGGTTAGTGTTAGGATTAGGTATTTAGGGTTAGGGTTAGGGTTTGGGTTAGGGTTTGGGTTAGGGTTAGGTTTAGGGCTATTGTTACGGTTAGGTTTTATGGTTAGGGTTAGGGATAAGGTTAGGGTTAAGGTTTAGGGTTAGTGTCAGGGTTAGGTTTAGGGCTAGGGTTAGGATTAGGGTTAGGTTTTGGGTTAAGATTCAGGGTTGGTGTTAGGATTAGGGCTAGAGTTAAGGTTAGGGTTAGGGATAGGGTTAGGTTAAGGATTTAGTGTTAGCTTTAGGGTTGGGGTTTAGGGTTATGGTTACAGTTCGGGTTAGGGGTTAGGATTAGGGGTTAGAGTTAGTGTTTGGGTTAGGGGTTAGGGTTAGGGTTAGGTTTTGGGTTAAGGTTTAGGGTTAGTGTTAGGGTTAGGATTAGGGATAGGGTTAGTTTTAAGATTTAGTGTTAGCATTACAGTTTGGTTTTAGGGTTAGGGTTATGGTTATGGTTAGGTTTAGGGGTTTAAGTTAGGGGTTAGAGTTTGTGTTTGGGTTAGGGTTTAGGGTTAGGGTTATGGTTATGTGTTAGAGTTAGGGTTAGGGTTAGGGTTAGGATTGGGGTTAGGGTTAGGGTTAGTGTTAGGGTTACCGGTTATGGTTATGGTTATGGTTAGTGTTAGGGTTAGGGTTAGGGTTCGGGTTGGGCTTAGGGTTAGTGGTAACGGTTAGGGTTTGGGTTAAGGTTAGTTTCAGGGGTTAGGGGTTAGGGTAAGGATTAGGATTACGCTTAGGTTTAGTGTTAGGGATAGGGTTCAGTGTTAGGGGTTAAGGTTAGTGTTAGGGTTAGAGTTAGGCGTTAGAGTCTGGGTTAGTATTAGGGGTATAGGGTTAGGGTTAGGGTTAGGATTAGGGCTATTGTTAGGGCTAGGGTTTATGGTTATGTTTAATGTTAGGGTTAAGGTTTAGGGTTAGTGTTAGGTTTAGGGTTAGGGTTAGGTTTAGGTTTTGGGCTTAGGATTGTTGTCAGATTTTGGGTTAAGGTTCAGGGTTAGTGTTAGGATTAGGGCTAGAGTTAGGGTTAGGGTTAGGTTTAGGATTTAGTGTTAGCATTACGGTTGGGGTTTAGGGTTAGGGTTATGGTTAGGGTTAGGTTTAGTGGTCAAGGTTAGGGGTTAGAGTTAGCGTTTGTGTTAGGGGTTATGGTTAGGGTTATGGTTATGTGTTAGAGTTAGGGTTAGGGTTATGGTTAGGGTTAGGGTTAGGTGTAGGGGTTAGGGTTAGGATTGGGGTTAGTGTTAGGGTTAGGGTTAGGGTAAGGGTTACAGGTTAGGGTTATGGTTCGGATTAGGGTTAGGGTTAGGGTTAGGGTTTGTGTAAGTGTTAGGGTTAGGGTCAGAGTTAGTATTAGATTTCCATTTAGGGTTTAGGTTTTGGGCTAGGGTTAGTGTTAGTGTTAGAGTTAGGGTTAGGTTTAGGCATAGGGATAGGTTTTAGGGTTAGTCTTTGGGTTGGGGTTTAGGGTTAGGGGTACGGTTTGTGTTACGAGTAGGTTTAGTTTTCATGTTAGTATTATGGTTAGGGTTAGGGTTAGGGTTTAGGGTTAGGGTTAGAGTTAGGGTCAGAGTTTAGATTTAAGGTTTGGGTTCGGTTTAGGGGTTAGGGTTTATGTTAAGTGTTAGGGTTAGTGTTAGAGTTCGGATTAGGGTTAGGGTTAGTGGTAATGGTTAGGGTTTGGGTTAAGGTTAGGTTTAGGGGTTAGGGGTAAGGGTTAGGATTATGTTTAGGTTTAGGGTTAAGCTTAGGTTTTGGTGTTAGGGGTTAAGGTTAGTGTTAGGGTTAGCGTTAGGCGTTAGAGTCAGGGTTAGGGTTGAGGTTTAGGGTTAGGGTTATGGTTAGGATTAGGGTTAGGGCTTAGGGTTAGGGGTTAGAGTCAGCGTTTGTATTAGGGGTTAGGGTCAGGGTTACGTTTTGGGTTAAGGTTTAGGGTTAGTGTTAGGGTTAGGATTAGGGTTAATAGTAGGTTTAGGATTGCTGTTAGCATAACGGTTGGGGTTTAGGGTTAGGGTCAGGGTTAGGGTTAGGTTTAGGTGTTAAGGTTAGTGGTTAGAGTTAGTGATTTGGTTAGGGCTTAGGGCTAGTGTTATGGTTATGTGTTAGAGTTAGGGTTTGGTTTTGGGGTTAGGGTTAGGATTGGGGTTAGGATTAGGGTTAGGGTTAGGTTTACGGGTTAGGGTTATGGTTAGGGTTAGGGTTAGGATCAGGGTTAGGATTAGCGTTACGATTAGGGTTTACGTTTAGTGTTAGGGTTAGTCTTAGGGTTAAGGTTAGTGGTTAGGGTTAGGTTTAGGGTTTTGGAAAAGTTTAGGGTTAGGGGTCAGGGTTAAGGTTAGGATTAGATTTAGCGTTAGGATTAGTGTTAGGGATTGGGTTAGGGTTTGTTTTAGGGTTAGGGTTGATCTTAGGGATTAGTTCTTAGGGTTAGGGTTAGCTTCAGCGTATAGGGGTCAGAGTTATGGTTAGGTTTACAGGTTAGGGTTAGGTTTAGGGTTAGGGTTAGGGTTAGGGTGGGGGTTCGGGTTAGGATTAGCGTTAGGTTAGCTTTAGTGTTAGGTTTTAGGGTTAGGGTTAGAGTTAGGGATTTAGGGTTAGGGTTAGGGTTAGGGTTATGTTTTAGGTTCAGTGTTACGGTTAGGGTTAGCGGTTAGAGTTTGGGTTAGGGTTAGGTTTAGGGGTTAGTGTTAGGGATAAGGTTAGGTTTACGGTTAGGATTGGGGTTAGGGTTAGGGTTAGTGTTAGGGTTAGAGTTTAGGTTTAGAGTTTGGGTTCGGTTTGGAGTTTAGGGTTTATGTTTAGTGTTAGAGTTAGTGTTAGGGTTAGAGTTTAGGTTTAGAGTTTGGGTTCGGTTTAGGGGTTAGGGTTTATGTTTAGTGTTAGTGTTAGAGTTAGGGTTAGGGTTAGGGTTAGTGGTTACGGTTAGGGTTTGGGTTAAGGTTAGGGTTAGGGTTTAGGGTTAGAGTTAGCGTTAGTGTTAGGGTTTACGTCTAGGGTTTGGGTTTGGTTTAGGGGTTAGGGTTTAGGTTTTGTGTTAGGGTTAGTGTTAGAGTTAGGGTTAGGGTTAGGGTTAGGGTTAGTGGTAAGGGCTAGGGTTGGGGTTTGGGTTAAGGTTAGGTTTAATGGTTAGTGTTTAGGGATAGGGTTAGGATTTGGTTTAGGGTTAGGGTTTGGATTAGGTTTAGGTTTAGGGTTAGGTTTAGGGTTAGGGTTAGTGTTCGGTGTTAGGGTTTAAGGTTAGTGTTAGGGTTAGCATTAGGCGTTAGAGTCAGGGTTATGATTAGGGGTTTAGGGTTAGGGTTAGGATTTGGGTTATTGTTAGGGTTAGGTTTTATGATTAGGGTTAGGGATAAGGCTAGGGTTAAGGTTTAGGGTTAGTGTTAGGGTTCGGGCTAGGTTTTGGTTTAGGACTTTGGGTTAGGGTTAGGGTTTGGGTTAAGGTTCAGGGTTAGTGTTAGGTTTAGGGCTAGAGTTAGGGTTTGCATTGGAGTTATGTTTAGGATTCAGTGTTAGCATTACGGTTGGGGTTTAGGGTTAGGGTTATGGTTAGGGTCAGGTTTAGGGGTTATTGTTAGGGGTTAGAGTTAGTGTTTGGGTTAGGGGTTAGGGTTAGGGGTATGGTTATGTGTTAGAGTTAGAGTTAGGGTTAGGGTAAGGGTTAGGTTTAGGGGTTAGGGTTATAATTGGGGTTAGGGTAAGGGTTAGTGTTAGGGTTACAGGTTAGGGTTATGGTTAGGATTAGGGTTCGGGTTAGGGTTAGGGTTTGGGTTAGGGTTAGAGTTAGGGTTAGGGTTAGGGTTGGTGGTAAAGGTTAGGGTTAGGGCTTAAGGTTAGGTTTAGGGGTTAGGGGTTGGGGTTAGGGTTAGGGCTAGTGGCTACGGTTAGGGTTTGGGTTAAGGTTAGGGTTAGGGTTTAGGGTTAGGGTTAGCGTTAGGGTTAGGGTTTACGTCTAGGGTTTGGTTTTGGTTTAGGGGTTAGGGTTTAGGTTTTGTGTTAGGGTTAGTGTTAGAGTTAGGGTTAGGGTTAGGGTTAGGGTTAGGGTTAGTGGTAAGGGTTAGGGTTGGGGTTTGGGTTAAGGTTAGGTTTAACGGTTAGGGTTTAGGGATAGGGTTAGGATTTGGTTTAGGGTTAGGCTTTGGATTAGGCTTTGGATTAGGTTTAGGTTTAGGGTTAGGTTTACGGTTAGGGTTAGTGTTCGGTGTTAGGGTTTAAGGTTAGTGTTAGGGTTAGCATTAGGCGTTAGAGTCAGGGTTATGATTAGGGATTTAGGGTTAGGGTTAGGGTTTGGGTTATTGTTAGTGTTAGGTTTTATGATTAGGGTTAGGGATAAGGATAGGGTTAAGGTTTAGGGTTAATGTTAGGGTTCGGGCTAGGTTTTGGTTTAGGACTTTGGGTTAGGATTAGGGTTTGGGTTAAGGTTCAGGGTTAGTGTTAGGTTTAGGGCTAGAGTTAGGGTTTGCATTGGAGTTATGTTTAGGATTCAGTGTTAGCATTACGGTTGGGGTTTAGGGTTAGGGTTAGGGTTAGGGTTAGGGTTAGTGGTAAGGGTTAGGGTTGGGGTTTGGGTTAAGGTTAGGTTTAACGGTTAGGGTTTAGTGATAGGGTTAGGATTTGGTTTAGGGTTAGGCTTTGGATTAGGTTTAGGTTTAGGGTTAGGTTTACGGTTAGGGTTAGTGTTCGGTGTTAGGGTTTAAGGTTAGTTTTAGGGTTAGCATTAGGCGTTAGAGTCAGGGTTATGAATAGGGATTTCGGGTTAGGGTTAGGGTTAGGGTTAGGGTTAGGGTTCGGGTTAGGGTTAGGGTTCGGGTTAGGGTTAGAGTTAGGGTTAGGGTTGGTGGTAAAGCTTATGGTTTGGGTTAAGGTTAGGTTTAGGGGTTAGGGGTTAGGGTTAGGGTTAGGGTAACGTTTAGGTTTAGGGTTAGGGTTAGGGTTCGGTGTTAGGGTCTGGGTTAGTATTAGAGGTATAGGGTCTGGGTTAGGGTTAGGGTTAGTGTTAGGGTTAGGATTAGGGATTTAGGGTTTGGGTTAGGGTTAGGGTTAGGGTTAGGTTTACGGTTAGGGTTAGGGTTGGGGTGGGGTTTTGGTTTAGGATTAGCGCTAGGGTAGCTTTAGGGTTAGGTTTTAGGGTTAGTGTGAGGGTTAGGGTTAGGGTTAGGATTAGGGTTAAGTCTTAGCGTTAAGGTTTAGGGTTAGGGTAAGGGTTAGGGTTAGGGTTAGGGTTAGGGTTAGGGTTATTGTTAGGGTTACGGGTTAGGGTTTTCGATAGGGTTAGGGATAGGGATGTGTTTTAGGGTTAGTCTTTGGGTTAGGGTTTAGGGTTAGGGGTACAGTTAGTGTTAGCGAGTAGGGTTAGTTTTCAGGTTAGTATTATGGTTAGGGTTAGGGTTAGGGTTAGGGTTTAGGGTTAAGGTTAGAGTTACGGTTAGAGTTTAGGTTTAGGGTTTGGGTTTGGTTTAGGGGTTAGGGTTTAGGTTTTGTGTTAGGGTTAGTGTTAGAGTTAGGGTTAGGGTTAGTGGTAAGGGTTAGGGTTGGGGTTTGGGTTAAGGTTCGGATTAGCGGTTAGGGTTTAGGGTTAGGGTTAGGATTTGGTTTAGGGTTAGGGTTCGGATTAGGTTTAGGTTTAGGGTTAGGTTTAGGGTTAGGGTTAGTGTTCGGTGTTTGGGTTTAAGGTTAGTGTTAGGGTTAGCATTAGGCGTTAGAGTCACGGTTATGATTAGGGATTTAGGGTTACGGTTAGGGTTAAGGTTAGGGTTTGGGTTATTTTTAGGGTTAGGTTTTATGATTAGGGTTAGGGATAAGGATAGGGTTAAGGTTTAGTGTTAGTGTTAGGGTTATGGCTACGGCTAGGTTTAAGTTTAGGGCTTAGGGTTGGGTTAGGGTTTGGGTTAAGGTTCAGGGTTAGTGTTAGGTTTAGGGCTAGAGTTACGGTTTGCGATAGAATTATGTTTAGGATTTAGTGTCAGCATTACGGTTGGGGTTTAGGTTAGGGTTATGGTTAGGGTTAGGTTTAGGGGTTAAGGTTAGGGGTTAGAGTTAGTGTTTGGGTTAGGGGTTAGGATTAGGGTTATGGTTATGTGTTAGAGTTAGGGTTAGGGTTAGGGTTAGGGTTAGGTTTAGGGGTTAGGGTTAGGATTGGGGTTAGGGTTAGGGTTAGTGTTAGGGTTACAGGTTAGGTTTATGGTTTGGGTTAGGGTTAGGGTTAAGGTTCGGGTTAGGGTTAGGGTTAGCGTTAGGGTTAGGGTCAGTGTTAGGATTAGGGTCAGAGTTAGCATTAGATTTCCATTTATGGTTTAGGTTTTGAGTTAGTGTTAGTGTTAGAGTTAGGGTTAGGGTTATGTTTAGGGATAGGGATAGGTTTTACGGGTAGTCTTTGGGTTAGGGTTTAGGGTTACGGGTACGGTTACTGTTACGAGTAGGGTTAGTTTTCAGGTTAGTATTAGGGTTAGGGTTAGGGTTAGGGTTAGGGGTTAGGGTTAGGGTGAGAGTTAGGGTTAGAGTTTAAGTTTTGGGGTTTAGGTTCGGTTTAGTGGTTAGGGTTTATGTTTAGTGTTAGGGTTTAGGGTTATGGTTAGGGTTAGGGCTTTGAGTTAGGGGTTAGAGTCAGCGTTTTTATTAGGGCTTAGAGTCAGGGTTAGGTTTTGGGTTAAGATTTAGGGTTAGTGTTAGGGTTAGGATTAGGTTTAGGAGTAGGTTTAAGATTTAGTGTTAGCATTACGGTTGGGGTTTAGGGTTAGGGTTAGGTTTAGGGGTTAAGGTTAGGGGTTAGAGTTAGTGATTTGCCTAGGGGTTAGGGTTAGGGTTATGGTTATGTGTTAGAGTTAGGGTTAGGGTTAGGTTTAGGGGTTAGGGTTAGGATTGGGGTTAGGGTTAGGGTTAGGGTTAGGTTTACGAGTTAGGGTTAGGATGAGGGTTAGGATTAGGGTTACGATTAGGGTTTACGTTTAGTGTTAGGGTTAGTGTTAGTGTTAGAGTTAAGGTTAGTGGTTAGGGTTAGGATTAGGGTTTTGGAAAAGTTTAGGGTTAGGGTTTAGGGTTAAGGTTAGGATTAGATATAGCGTTAGGATTAGTTTTAGGGATTGGGTTAGGGTTAGGGTTAGGGTTAGGGTTAGGGTTAGGGTTAGGGTTAGGGTTAGGGCTAGGTTTGGGTTAGGGTTAGGGTTAGGGTTAGTGTTAGGGTTAGGGTTAGGGTTAGGGTTGGGGTTAGGGTTTGGATTAGGGTTAGGGTTAGGGTTAGGGTTGGGGTTAGGGTTTGGATTAGGGTTAGGGTTTAGGGTTAGGGTTAGGTTTGGGGTTAGGGTTGGTGTTTAGGGTTAGGGTTAGGGTTAGTGTTTGGGTTAGTGTTTGGGTTAAGGTTAGGGTTTGGGTTTGGGTTAGGGTTAGGGTTAGGGTTTGGGTTAGGCTTAGGATTCACGTTAGTGTTAGGTTTAGGTTTGGGGTTAGGGTTAGGGTTTGGGTTACGGGTAGGGGTTAGGGTTTGTGGTTAGGGTTATGGTTAGGGTTAGGGTTGGGGTTAGGGTTAGGGTTTAGGGTTAGGTTTAGGGTTTGGGTTAGGGTTAGGGTTAGTGGTTAGGGTTAGGGGTTATGGTAGTGGTTGGGGTTAGTGTTAGGGTTAGGGTTAGGGTTAGGGTTTAGTGTTAGGGTTAGGGTTAGTGTAGGGATAGGGTTAGGGTTAGGGTTAGGGGTTTGGGGTTCGGTGTGGTTATGGTTAGGGTTACGGTTAGGGTTAGGGTTAGGGTTCGGGTTCAGGTATAGGGTTTGGTTTAGGGTTAAGTGTTAGGGTTAGGGTTAGGGTTGGGGTTAGGTTTAGGGTTAGGGTTAGGGTTTAGGATTAGGGTTAGGGTTAGGGTTAGGGTTAGGGTTAGGGTTAGGGTTAGGGTTAAGGGTTTGGGTTAGTGTATGGTTAGGGTTAGGGTTAGTGTTAGTGGGTTAGGTTTAGGGTTAGGGTTAGGGTTACGGTTATGTGTTAGGGTTAGGGTTAGGGTTAGGGTTGGGGTTATGGTTAGGGTTAGGGTTAGGGTTAGGGTTAGGGTAAGGGTTTGGATTAGGGGTTAGGGTTATAATTGGGGTTAGGGTAAGGGTTAGTGTTAGGGTTACTGGTTACGGTTATGGTTAGGGTTAGGGTTCGGGTTACGGTTAGAGTTAGAGTTAGGGTAAGGGTTGGTGGTAAAGGTTATGATTTGGGTTATGGTTAGGTTTAGGGGTTAGGGTTTAGGGTTAGGTTTGGGGTAACGTTTAGGTTTAGGGTTAGGGTTAGGGTTCGGTGTTAGGGTCTGGGTTAGTTTTAGAGGTATAGGTTCTGGGTTAGGTTTATGGTTAGGGTTAGGGTTAGGTTTAGCGTTAGGGTTAGGGTTGGGGTGGGGTTTTGGTTTAGGATTAGCGCTAGGGTAGCTTTAGGATTAGGTTTTAGGGTTAGTGTGAGGGTTAGGGTTAGGGATAAGTTTAGGGTTAAGTCTTAGCATTAAGGGTTAGGGTTAGGGTTAGGGTTAGGGTTAGGGTTAGGGTTAGGGTTAGGGTTACGGTTAGGGTTAGGGTCAGGGTTATTGTTAGGTTTACGGGTTAGGGTTTTCAATAGGTTTAGGGATAGGGATGTGTTTTAGGGTTAGTCTTTGGGTTAGGCTTTAGGGTTAGGGGTACAGTTAGTGTTAGCGAGTAGGGTTTGCTTTCAGGTTAGTATTATGGTTAGGGTTAGGGTTTAGGGTTAAGGTTAGAGTTACGGTAAGAGTTTAGGTTTAGGGTTTGGGTTTGGTTTAGGGGTTAGGGTTTAGGTTTTGTGTTAGGGTTAGTGTTAGAGTTAGGGTTAGGGTTAGTGGTAAGGGTTAGGGTTGGGGTTTGGGTTAAGGTTCGGATTAGTGGTTAGGGTTTAGGATTAGGGTTAGGATTTGGTTTAGGGTTAGGGTTCTGATTAGGTTTAGGTTTAGGGTTAGGTTTAGGGTTAGGGTTAGTGTTCGGGTATAAGGTTAGTGTTAGGGTTAGCATTAGGCGTTAGAGTCAGGGTTATGATTAGGGATTTAGGGTTACGGTTAGGGTTAAGGTTAGGGTTTGGTTTATTTTTAGGGTTAGGTTTTATGATTAGGGTTAGGGATAAGGATAGGGTTAAGGTTTAGGGTTAGTGTTAGGGTTAGGGCTAGGGCTAGGTTTAAGTTTAGGGCTTAGGGTTGGGTTAGGGTTTGGGTTAAGGTTCAGGGTTAGTGTTAGTTTTAGGGCTAGAGTTACTGTTTGCGATAGAATTATGTTTAGGATTTAGTGTCAGCATTACAGTTGGGGTTTAGGGTTAGGGTTATGGTTAGGGTTAGGTTTAGGGGTTATGGTTAGGGGTTAGAGTCAGTGTTTGGGTTAGGGGTTAGGATTAGGGTTATGGTTATGTGTTAGAGTTAGCGTTAGGGTTAGGGTTAGGGTTAGGGTTAGGGGTTAGGGTTAGGATTGGGGTTAGGGTTAGGGTTAGTGTTAGGGTTACAGGTTAGGGTTATGGTTTGTGTTCGGGTTAGGGTTTGGGTTAGGGTTAGGGTTATGGTTAGTGTTCGGGTTAGGGTTAGGGTTAGCGTTAGGGTTAGGGTTAGTGTTAGGATTAGGGTCAGAGTTAGCATTAGATTTCCATTTAGGGTTTAGGTTTTGAGTTAGTGTTAGTGTTAGAGTTAGAGTTAGGGTTAAGTTTAGGGATAGGGATAGGTTTTAGGGGTAGTCTTTGGGTTAGGGTTTAGGGTTACGGGTATGCTTACTGTTACGAGTAGGGTTAGTTTTCAGGTTAGTATTAGGGTTAGGGTTAGGGTAAGGGGTTAGGGTTCGGGTTAGAGTTAGGGTTAGAGTTTAGGTTTTGGGGTTTGGGTTCGGTTTAGGGGTTAGGGTTTATGTTTAGTGTTAGGGTTAGGGTTATGGTTAGGGTTAGGGTTAGGGCTTAGAGTTAGGGGTTAGAGTCAGCGTTTGTATTAGGGCTTAGGGTCAGGGTTAGGTTTTGGGTTAAGATTTAGGGTTAGTGTTAGGGTTAGGATTAGGTTTAGGAGTAGGTTTAGGATTTAGTGTTAGCATTACAGTTGGGGTTTAGGGTTAGGGTCAGGGTTAGGGTTAGGTTTAGGGTTTAAGGTTAGGGGTTAGAGTTAGTGTTTGGGTTAGGGGTTAGGATTAGGGTTATGGTTATGTGTTAGAGTTAGCGTTAGGTTTATGGTTAGGGTTAGGGTTAGGGGTTAGAGTTAGGATCGGGGTTAGGGTTAGGGTTAGTGTTAGGGTTACAGGTTAGGGTTATGGTTTGGGTTAGGGTTAGGGTTAGGGTTAGGGTTCGGGTTCGGGTTAGGGTTAGCGTTAGGGTTAGGGTTAGTGTTAGGATTAGGGTCAGAGTTAGCATTAGATTTCCATTTAGGGTTTAGGTTTTGAGTTAGTGTTAGTGTTAGAGTTGGAGTTAGGGTTAAGTTTAGGGATCGGGATAGGTTTTAGGGGTAGTCTTTGGGTTAGGGTTTAGGGTTAGGGGTACGCTTACTGTTACGAGTAGGGTTAGTTTTCAGGTTAGTATTATGGTTAGGGTTAGGGTTAGGGGTTAGGGTTCGGGTTAGAGTTAGGGTTAGAGTTTAGGTTTTGGGGTTTGGGTTCGGTTTAGGGGTTAGGGTTTATGTTTAGTGTTAGGGTTAGGGTTATGGTTAGGGTTAGGGTTAGGGCTTAGAGTTAGGGGTTAGAGTCAGCGTTTGTATTAGGGCTTAGGGTCAGGGTTAGGTTTTGGGTTAAGATTTAGGGTTAGTGTTAGGGTTAGGATTAGGTTTAGGAGTAGGTTTAAGATTTAGTGTTAGCATTACGGTTGGGGTTTAGGGTTAGGGTTAGGTTTAGGGGTTAAGGTTAGGGGTTAGAGTTAGTGATTTGCCTAGGGGTTAGGGTTAGGGTTATGGTTATGTGTTAGAGTTAGGGTTAGGGTTAGGTTTAGGTTTAGGGATTAGGGTTAGGATTGGGGTTAAGGATATGGTTAGGGTTAGGGTTAGGTTCACGAGTTAGGGTTAGGATGAGGGCTAGTATTAGGGTTACGATTAGGGTTTACGTTTAGTGTTAGGGTTAGTGTTAGTGTTAGAGTCATTGTTAGTGGTTAGGGTTAGGTTTAGGGTTTTGGAAAAGTTTAGGGTTAGGGTTTTGGGTTAAGGTTAGGATTAGATATAGCGTTAGGATTAGTTTTAGGGAGTGGGTTAGGGTTAGGGTTAGGGTTAGGGTTTGGGTTAGGGTTTGGGTTAGGGTTTAGGGTTAGGGTTAGGGTTGGGTTTAGTGTTTGGGTTAGGGTTAGGGTTAGGGTTAGGGTTGGGGTCAGCGTTAGGGTTAGGGTTAGGGTTAGGGTTAGGGTTAGTGGTAAGGGTTAGGGTTGGGGTTTGGGTTAAGGTTAGGTTTAACGGTTAGGGTTTAGGGATAGGGTTAGGATTTGGTTTAGGGTTAGGCTTTGGATTAGGCTTTGGATTAGGTTTAGGGTTAGGGTTAGGGTTAGGGTTAGGGTTAGGGTTAGGGTTAGGGTTAGGGTTAGGGTTAGGGTTAGGGTTAGGGTTAGGGTTAGGGTTTAGGGTTATAGTTTGTGGTAGAGTTAGTGTTAGGGTTAGGGTTAGGGTTAGGGTTAGGATTAGGGTAAGGGTTAGGATTATGGTTAG
>NW_027142443.1:2040702-2043202 GCF_026170545.1 Melanerpes formicivorus
GGGTTAGGGTTAGGGTTAGGGTTAGGGTTAGGGTTAGGTTTAGGGGATAGGGTTAGGGTTAGTTTTACGGTTAGGGTTTAGATTTAACGTTAGTATTAGGTTTAGGGTTAGGCTTTAGGGTTAGGGTTAGGGTTAGGGTTAGGGTTAGGGTTAGGTTTAGGTTTAGGAATAGGGTTAGGGTTAGGGTTAATGTAAGGGTTTACGTTTAGGGTTAGGGTTAGGGTTAGGGTTAGGGTTAGGGTTAGGGTTAGGGTTAGGGTTAGGGTTAGGGTTAGGATTAGGGTTAGGGTTAGGTTTGGGGGGGTAAGGGTTAGGGTTAGGGTTAGGGTTAGGGTTAGGGTTAGGGTTAGGGTTAGGGTTAGGTTTGGGGGGGTTAGGGTTAGGGTTAGTGTTAGAGTTAGTGTTAGTGTTAGGGTTATGGTTAGGTTTACGGTAAGGTTTAGGATTAGGGTTAGGGTTAGTTTTTGGATTTAGGGTTAGGGTTAGGGTTAGTGTTTAGGTTTAGGGTTAGGGTAAGGTTTAGTGTTAGGGGATAGGGTTAGGGTTAGGGTTAGGGTTAGGGTTAGGGTTAGGGTTAGGGTTAGGAATAGGTTTAGGGTTAGGGTTAGGATTAGGGTTAGGGTTAGGGTAAGGTTTTACAGTTAGGGTTGGGTTTAGTGTTAGGGTTAGGTTTAGGGTTAGGGCTAGGGTTAGGGTTAGGGTAAGGGTTTGGGTTAGGTTTAGGGTTAGTGGGGGTTAGGGTTAGAGTCAGGGTTAGGGTTAGGGTTAGGGTTAGGGTTAGGGTTAGGGTTAGGTTTAGGGGATAGGGTTAGGGTTATGTTTACGGTTAGGGTTTAGATTTAGCGTTAGTATTAGGTTTAGGGTTAGGCTTTAGGGTTAGGGATAGGGTTCGGGTTAGGGTTAGGGTTAGGGTTATGGTTAGGTTTAGGAATAGGGTTAGGGTTAGGGTTAATGTAAGGGTTTACATTTATGGTTAGGGTTAGGGTTAGGGTTAGGGTTAGGGTCAGGTTTAGGGTTAGGGTTAGGGTTAGGGATAGGGTAAGGTTTAGGTTTAGGTTTAGGGTTTGTTGGGTTCGGGTCAGGGTTAGGTATGGGGTTAGGGGTTAGGGTTAGGATTAAGGTTAGGGTTAGGGTTAGGGTCAGGTTTAGGGTTAGGGCTAGGGTTAGGGTTAGGGGTTAGGGTTAGGGTTAGAGTTAGGGTTAGGGCTAGGGTTAGGGTTGGTGTAAGGTTTAGGTTTAGGGTTAGTGTTAGGGTTAGGGTTAGGGTTAGGTTTAGGGTTAGGGTTAGGGTTAGGTTTGCAGGGGGTTAGGGTTAGGGTTTTGGTTACGGTTAGAGTTAGGGTTAGGGTTAAGTGTTAGGGTTAGGGTTAGGGTTAGGGTTAGGGTTAGGGTTCAGGGTTAGGGTTAGGGTTGGGGTAGGGTTAGGTTATGGTTAGGGTTAGGGTTAGGGTTAGGGTTAGGGTTAGGGTTAGGAATAGGGTTAGGGTTAGGGTTAGGGTTCAGGGTTAGGGTTACGGTTGGGGTAGGGTTAGGTTATGGTTAGCGTTTGGGTTAGGGTTAGGGTTAGGGTTAGGGTTAGGAAAAGGGTTAGGGATAGGGTTAGGGTTAGGGCTAAGGTTAGGGTAAGGTTTTACTGTTAGGGTTGGGTTTAGGGTTAGGGTTAGGGTTAGGGTTCAGTGTTAGTGTTAGGGTTGGAGTTTGGGTTAGGCTTAGGGTTAGGGTTAGGTTTAGGGTTAGTGTTGGGTTAGGGTTAGGGTTAGGGTTAGGGTTAGGGTTAGGTTTAGGGTTAGTGGGGGTTAGGGTTAGAGTTAGAGTTAGGGTTAGGGTTAGTGTTAGGGTTAGGGTTAGGGTTATGGTTCAGGGTTAGGGTTAGGTTTGGGGTAGGGTAAGGTTATGGTAGGGTTAGGGTTAGGGTTAGGGTTAGGAAAAGGGTTAGGGATAGGGTTAGGGTTACGGCTAAGGTTAGGGTAAGGTTTTACGGTTAGGGTTGGGTTTAGGGTTAGGGTTAGGGTTAGGGTTAGGGTTAGGGTTAGGGTTAGGGTTAGGGTTAGGTTTAGGGTTAGGAATAGCTTTAGGGTTAGGGTTAGGATTAGGGTTAGGGTTAGGGTAAGGTTTTACGGTTAGGGTTGGGTTTAGGGTTAGGGTTAGGGTTAGGGTTAGGGTTAGGGTTAGGGTTAGGGTTAGGGTTATGAATAGGGTTTGAGTTAGTGTTAGGGTTAGGGTTAGGGTTAGGGTTAGGGTTAGGGTTAGGGTTAGGTTTGGAGGGGTTAGGGTTAGGGTTAGGGTTAGGGTTAGGGTTAGGGTTAGGATTTAGGGTTAGGGTTAGGGCTTGGGTTAAGGTTAGGGTTATGATTAGGGTTTGAGTTAGTGTTAGCGTTAGGGTTAGGGTTAGGGTTAGGGTTAGGGTTAGGTTTAGGGTTAGGTTTGGGGGGGTTAGGTTTAGGGTTAGGGTTAGGATTAGGTTTGGGGGGATTAGGGTTAGGGTTAGTGTTAGAGTTAG
>NW_027142443.1:2163202-2165702 GCF_026170545.1 Melanerpes formicivorus
GAATAGGTTTAGGGTTAGGGTTAGGATTAGGGTTAGGGTTAGGGTAAGGTTTTACAGTTAGGGTTGGGTTTAGGGTTAGGGTTAGGGTTAGGGTTAGGGTTAGGGTTAGGGTTTGGGTTAGGTTTAGGGTTAGTGGGGGTTAGGGTTAGAGTTAGGGTTAGGGTTAGGGTTAGGGTTAGGGTTAGGTTTAGAGGATAGGGTTAGGGTTAGGCTTACGGTTAGGGTTTAGATTTAGTGTTAGTGTTAGGTTTAGGGTTAGGCTTTAGGGTTAGGGTTCGGGTTAGGGTTAGGGTTCGGGTTAGGGTTAGGGTTAGGGTTAGGAATAGGGTTAGGGTTAGGGTTAATGTAAGGGTTTACGTTTATGGTAAGGGTAAGGGTTAGGGTTAGGGCTAGGGTTAGGGTTACGGTTAGGGTTAGGGTTAGGGTAAGGTTTAGGTTTAGGTTTAGGGTTTGTTGGGTTCGGGTCAGGGTTAGGTATGGGGTTAGGGGTTAGGGTTAGGATTAAGGTTAGGGTTAGGGTTAGGGTCAGGTTTAGGGTTAGGGTTAGGGTTAGGGTTAGGGGTTAGGGTTAGGGTTAGGGTTAGGGTTAGGGTTGGAGTAAGGTTTAGGTTTAGGGTTAGTGTTAGGGTTAGGGTTAGGGTTAGGGTTAGGGTTAGGGTTAGGGTTAGGGTTAGGTTTGGAGGGGGTTAGGGTTAGGATTTTGGTTACGTTTAGATTTAGGGTTAGGGTTAGGGTTAGGGTTAGGGTTAGGGTTAGGGTACAGGGTTAGGGTTAGGTTTGGGGTAGGGTTTGGTTATGGTTAGGGTTAGGTTTAGGGTTAGGATTAGGGTTAGGAATAGGGTTAGGGTTAGGGTTAAGGTTGGGTTAGGTTTAGGGTTAGGGTTAGGGTTAGGGTTAGGGTTAGGGTTAGGTTTTAGGGTTAATGTTAGGGTTAGTATTAGGGTTAGGGTTAGGGTTAGGGTTAGGGTTAGGGCAAGGTTTAGGGTGAGGGTTAGTGTTAGGGTTAGGGGTTAGGGTTAGGGTTAGGGTTTAGGGTTAGGGTTAGTGTTAGGGTTAGGGTTAGGGTTAGTGTTGGGGGGTTTGGGTTAGGGTTAGGGTTAGGGTTAGGGTTAGGGTTAGGTTTATGGTTAGTGTTTAGGGTTAGGGTTAGGGTTAGTGTTAGGGTTAGGGTTAGGGTTAGGGTTAGGGTTACCGTTAGGGGTTAGGGTTAGAGTTAGTGTTAGTGTTAGGGTTAGGGTTAGGTTTAGCTTTAGGGTTAGGGTTAGGGTTAGGGTTAGGTTTGGGGGGGTTAGGGTTAGAGTTAGTGTTAGTGGTAGGGTTAGGTTTAGGTTTAGGGTAAGGTTTAGGATTAGGGTTAGGGTTCGTTTTAGTTTTAAGGGTTAGGGTTAGGGTTAGTGTTTGGCTTTAGGGTTAGAGATAGGTTTAGGGTAAGGGTTTAGGGTTAGGGTTAGGGTTAGGGTTAGGGTTAGGGTTAGGGTTAGGGTTAGGAATAGGTTTAGGGTTAGGGTTAGGGTTCGGGTTAGGGTAGGTTTTTACGGTTAGGGTTGGGTTTAGGGTTAGGATTAGGGTTAGGGTTAGGGTTAGGGTTAGGGTTAGGGTTAGGGTTAGGGTTAGGGTTAGGCTTAGGGTTAGGGTTAGGGTTTGGGTTAGGGTTACGGTTAGGGGATAGGGTTAGGGGATAGGGTTAGGGTTAGGGTTAGGGTTAGGGTTAGGGGATAGGGTTACGGTTAGGTTTAGGGTTAGGGTTTAGAGTTAGCGTTAGTGTTAGGTTTAGGGTTAGGCTTTAGGGTTAGGGTTAGGGTTAGGGTTAGGGTTAGGGTTAGGGTTAGGGTTAGGGCTAATGTAAGGGTTTACGTTTATGGTTAGGGTTAGGGTTAGGGTTAGGGTTTGGGTAGGGTTAGGGTTAGGGTAAGGTTTAGGTTTAGGTTTAGGGTTTGTTGGGTTCGGGTAAGGGTTAGGTATGGGGTTAGGGGTTAGGGTTAGGATTAAGTTTAGGGTTAGGGTTAGGGTCAGGTTGAGGGTTAGGGTTAGGGTTAGGGGTTTGGGTTGGGGTTAGGGTTAGGGTTAGGGATTAGAGTTAGCATTAGTGTTAGGGTTAGGGTTAGCCTTAAGGGTTAGGGTTAGGGTTAGGGTTAGGGTTAGGGTTAGGGTCAGGGTTTAGGGTTAGTTTTAGGGCTAAGGTTTAGCGTTAGGGTTAGGGTTAAGGTTACGGTTAGGAATAGGGTTTGAGTTAGGGTTAGGGTTATGGTTAGGGTTAGGGTTAGGGTTATGGTTAGGGTTAGGGTTAGGGTTAGGGTTAGGGTTTGGGTTAGGGTTACGGTTAGGGGATAGGGTTAGGGGATAGGGTTAGGGTTAGGGTTAGGGTTAGGGGATAGGGTTACGGTTAGGTTTAGGGTTAGGGTTTAGAGTTAGCGTTAGTGTTAGGTTTAGGGTTAGGCTTTAGGGTTAGGGTTAGGGTTAGGGTTAGGGTTAGGGTTAGGGTTAGGGCTAATGTAAGGGT
>NW_027142443.1:2178202-2180702 GCF_026170545.1 Melanerpes formicivorus
TATTTTTAAGGGTTAGGGTTAGGGTTAGTGTTTGGGTTTAGGGTTAGAGATAGGTTTAGGGTTAGTGGTTAGGGTTAGGGTGAGGGTTAGGGTTACGGTTAGGGTTAGGGTTAGGGTTAGGGTTAGGAATAGGTTTAGGGTTAGGGTTAGGATTAGGGTTCGGGTTAGGGTAAGGTTTTACGGTTAGTGTTGGGTTTAGGGTTAGGGTTAGGGTTAGGGTTAGGGTTAGGTTTTGGGTTAGGGGTTAGGGTTAGGGTTAGTGTTAGGGTTAGGGTTAGGGTTAGGAATAGGTTTAGGGTTAGGGGTTAGGATTAGGGTTAGGGTTAGGGTAAGGTTTTACGGTTAGGGTTGGGTTTAGGGTTAGGGTTAGGGTTAGGGTTAGGGTTAGGGTTATGGGATAGGGTTAGGGTTACGTTTTGGGTTAGGGTTTAGAGTTAGCGTTACTGTTAGTTTTAGGGTTAGGCTTTAGGGTTAGGGTTAGGGTTAGGGTTAGGGTTAGGGTTAGGGCTAATGTAAGGCTTTACGTTTATGGTTAGGGTTAGGGTTAGGGTTAGGGTTAGGGTTAGGGTTAGGGTTAGGGTTAGGGTTAGGGTTAGGGTTAGGGTTAGGTTTGGGGGGGGTTGGGTTAGGGTTAGGGTTAGGGTTAGGGTTAGGGTTAGGGTTAGGGTTAGGGTTAGGGTTAGGGTTAGGGTTAGGGTTAGGGTTAGGTTTGGGGGGGTTAGGGTTAGGGTTAGGGTTAGAGTTAGTGTTAGTGTTAGTGTTAGGGTTAGGGTTAGGTTTAGGGTAAGGTTTAGGATTAGGGTTAGGGTTAGTTTTAGTTTTGGGGTTAGGGTTAGGGTTAGTGTTTAGGTTTAGGGTTTGGGTTAGGTTTAGTGTTAGGGGTTAGGGTTAGGGCTAGGGCTAGGGTTAGGGTTAGGGTTAGGAATAGGTTTAGGGTTAGGGTTAGGATTAGGGTTAGGGTTAGGGTAAGGTTTTACAGTTAGGGTTGGGTTTAGGGTTAGGGTTAGGGTTAGGGTTAGGGTTAGGGTTAGGGTTAGGGTTAGGGTTTGGGTTAGGTTTAGGGTTAGTGGGGGTTAGGGTTAGAGTTAGGGTTAGGGTTAGGGTTAGGGTTAGGTTTAGAGGATAGGGTTAGGGTTAGGTTTACGGTTAGGGTTTAGATTTAGTGTTAGTGTTAGGTTTAGGGTTAGGCTTTAGGGTTAGGGTTAGGGTTAGGGTTAGGGTTAGGGTTAGGGTTAGGAATAGGGTTAGGGTTAGGGTTAATGTAAGGGTTTACGTTTATGGTAAGGGTAAGGGTTAGGGTTAGGGCTAGGGTTAGGGTTACGGTTAGGGTTAGGGTTAGGGTAAGGTTTAGGTTTAGGTTTAGGGTTTGTTGGGTTCGGGTCAGGGTTAGGTATGGGGTTAGGGTTTAGGGTTAGGATTAAGGTTAGGGTTAGGGTTAGGGTCAGGTTTAGGGTTAGGGTTAGGGTTAGGGTTAGGGTTAGGGGTTAGGGTTAGGGTTAGGGTTAGGGTTAGGGTTAGGGTTAGGGTTAGGGTTGGAGTAAGGTTTAGGGTTAGGGTTAGTGTTAGGGTTAGGGTTAGGGTTAGGTTTAGGGTTAGGGTTAGGGTTAGGTTTGGAGGGGGTTAGGGTTAGGATTTTGGTTACGTTTAGATTTAGGGTTAGGGTTAGGGTTAGGGTTAGGGTTAGGGTTAGGGTACAGGGTTAGGGTTAGGTTTGGGGTAGGGTTTGGTTATGGTTAGGGTTAGGTTTAGGGTTAGGATTAGGGTTAGGAATAGGGTTAGGGTTAGGGTTAGGGTTAGGGTTGGGTTAGGTTTAGGGTTAGGGTTAGGGTTAGGGTTAGGGTTAGGGTTAGGTTTTAGGGTTAAGGTTAGGGTTAGGGTTAGGGTTAGGGTTAGGGTTAGGGTTAGGGTTAGGGCAAGGTTTAGGGTGAGGGTTAGTGTTAGGGTTAGGGGTTAGGGTTAGGGTTAGGGTTTAGGGTTAGGGTTAGTGTTAGTGTTAGGGTTAGGGTTAGTGTTAGGGTTAGGGTTAGTGTTGGGGGGTTTGGGTTAGGGTTAGGGTTAGGGTTAGGGTTCGGGTTAGGTTTATGGTTAGTGTTTAGGGTTAGGGTTAGAGTTAGTGTTAGGGTTAGGGTTAGGGTTAGGGTTACGGTTAGGGGTTAGGGTTAGAGTTAGTGTTAGTGTTAGGGTTAGGGTTAGGTTTAGGTTTAGGGTTAGGGTTAGGGTTAGGGTTAGGGTTAGGTTTGGGGGGGTTAGGGTTAGGGTTAGGGTTAGAGTTAGTGTTAGTGGTAGGGTTAGGTTTAGGTTTAGGGTAAGGTTTAGGATTAGGGTTAGGGTTCGTTTTAGTTTTAAGGGTTAGGGTTAGGGTTAGTGTTTGGCTTTAAAGTTAGAGATAGGTTTAGGGTTAGGGTTTAGGGTTAGGGTTAGGGTTAGGGTTAGGGTTAGGGTTAGGGTTATGAATAAGTTTAGGGTTAGGGTTAGGGTTCGGGTTAGAGTAGGTTTTTAC
>NW_027142443.1:2185702-2188202 GCF_026170545.1 Melanerpes formicivorus
GTTAGGGTTAGGGTTAGGGTTAGGTTTAGAGGATAGGGTTAGGGTTAGGCTTACGGTTAGGGTTTAGATTTAGTGTTAGTGTTAGGTTTAGGGTTAGGCTTTAGGGTTAGGGTTCGGGTTAGGGTTAGGGTTCGGGTTAGGGTTAGGGTTAGGGTTAGGAATAGGGTTAGGGTTAGGGTTAATGTAAGGGTTTACGTTTATGGTAAGGGTAAGGGTTAGGGTTAGGGCTAGGGTTAGGGTTACGGTTAGGGTTAGGGTTAGGGTAAGGTTTAGGTTTAGGTTTAGGGTTTGTTGGGTTCGGGTCAGGGTTAGGTATGGGGTTAGGGGTTAGGGTTAGGATTAAGGTTAGGGTTAGGGTTAGGGTCAGGTTTAGGGTTAGGGTTAGGGTTAGGGTTAGGGGTTAGGGTTAGGGTTAGGGTTAGGGTTAGGGTTGGAGTAAGGTTTAGGTTTAGGGTTAGTGTTAGGGTTAGGGTTAGGGTTAGGGTTAGGGTTAGGGTTAGGGTTAGGGTTAGGGTTAGGTTTGGAGGGGGTTAGGGTTAGGATTTTGGTTACGTTTAGATTTAGGGTTAGGGTTAGGGTTAGGGTTAGGGTTAGGGTTAGGGTACAGGGTTAGGGTTAGGTTTGGGGTAGGGTTTGGTTATGGTTAGGGTTAGGTTTAGGGTTAGGATTAGGGTTAGGAATAGGGTTAGGGTTAGGGTTAAGGTTGGGTTAGGTTTAGGGTTAGGGTTAGGGTTAGGGTTAGGGTTAGGGTTAGGTTTTAGGGTTAATGTTAGGGTTAGGATTAGGGTTAGGGTTAGGGTTAGGGTTAGGGCAAGGTTTAGGGTGAGGGTTAGTGTTAGGGTTAGGGGTTAGGGTTAGGGTTAGGGTTTAGGGTTAGGGTTAGTGTTGGGGTTAGGGTTAGGGTTAGTGTTGGGGGGTTTGGGTTAGGGTTAGGGTTAGGGTTAGTGTTAGGTTTATGGTTAGTGTTTAGGGTTAGGGTTAGGGTTAGTGTTAGGGTTAGGGTTAGGGTTAGGGTTAGGGTTACGGTTAGGGGTTAGGGTTAGAGTTAGTGTTAGTGTTAGGGTTAGGGTTAGGTTTAGCTTTAGGGTTAGGGTTAGGGTTAGGGTTAGGGTTAGGTTTGGGGGGGTTAGGGTTAGGGTTAGGGTTAGAGTTAGTGTTAGTGGTAGGGTTAGGTTTAGGTTTAGGGTAAGGTTTAGGATTAGGGTTAGGGTTCGTTTTAGTTTTAAGGGTTAGGGTTAGGGTTAGTGTTTGGCTTTAGGCTTAGAGATAGGTTTAGGGTAAGGGTTTAGGGTTAGGGTTAGGGTTAGGGTTAGGGTTAGGGTTAGGGTTAGGGTTAGGAATAGGTTTAGGGTTAGGGTTAGGGTTCGGGTTAGGGTAGGTTTTTACGGTTAGGGTTGGGTTTAGGGTTAGGATTAGGGTTAGGGTTAGGGTTAGGGTTAGGGTTAGGGTTAGGGTTAGGGTTAGGGTTAGGCTTAGGGTTAGGGTTAGGGTTTGGGTTAGGGTTACGGTTAGGGGATAGGGTTAGGGGATAGGGTTAGGGTTAGGGTTAGGGTTAGGGTTAGGGGATAGGGTTACGGTTAGGTTTAGGGTTAGGGTTTAGAGTTAGCGTTAGTGTTAGGTTTAGGGTTAGGCTTTAGGGTTAGGGTTAGGGTTACGGTTAGGGTTAGGGTTAGGGTTAGGGTTAGGGCTAATGTAAGGGTTTACGTTTATGGTTAGGGTTAGGGTTAGGGTTAAGGTTTGGGTAGGGTTAGGGTTAGGGTAAGGTTTAGGTTTAGGTTTAGGGTTTGTTGGGTTCGGGTAAGGGTTAGGTATGGGGTTAGGGGTTAGGGTTAGGATTAAGTTTAGGGTTAGGGTTAGGGTCAGGTTGAGGGTTAGGGTTAGGGTTAGGGGTTTGGGTTGGGGTTAGGGTTAGGGTTAGGGATTAGAGTTAGCATTAGTGTTAGGGTTAGGGTTAGCCTTAAGGGTTAGGGTTAGGGTTAGGGTTAGGGTTAGGGTTAGGGTCAGGGTTTAGGGTTAGTTTTAGGGCTAAGGTTTAGGGTTAGGGTTAGGGTTAAGGTTACGGTTAGGAATAGGGTTTGAGTTAGGGTTAGGGTTATGGTTAGGGTTAGGGTTAGGGTTATGGTTAGGGTTAGGGTTAGGGTTAGGGTTAGGGTTTGGGTTAGGGTTACGGTTAGGGGATAGGGTTAGGGGATAGGGTTAGGGTTAGGGTTAGGGTTAGGGGATAGGGTTACGGTTAGGTTTAGGGTTAGGGTTTAGAGTTAGCGTTAGTGTTAGGTTTAGGGTTAGGCTTTAGGGTTAGGGTTAGGGTTAGGGTTAGGGTTAGGGTTAGGGTTAGGGCTAATGTAAGGGTTTACGTTTATGGTTAGGGTTAGGGTTAGTGTTAGGGTTAGGGTTTGGGTAGGGTTAGGGTTAGGGTAAGGTTTAGGTTTAGGTTTAGGGTTTGTTGGGTTCGGGTAAGGGTTAGGTATGGGGTTAGGGGTTAGGGTTAGGATTAAGTTTA
>NW_027142443.1:2205702-2208202 GCF_026170545.1 Melanerpes formicivorus
TAAGGGTTTACGTTTATGGTTAGGGTTAGGGTTAGGGTTAGGGTTTGGGTAGGGTTAGGGTTAGGGTAAGGTTTAGGTTTAGGTTTAGGGTTTGTTGGGTTCGGGTAAGGGTTAGGTATGGGGTTAGGGGTTAGGGTTAGGATTAAGTTTAGGGTTAGGGTTAGGGTCAGGTTGAGGGTTAGGGTTAGGGTTAGGGGTTTGGGTTGGGGTTAGGGTTAGGGTTAGGGATTAGAGTTAGCATTAGTGTTAGGGTTAGGGTTAGCCTTAAGGGTTAGGGTTAGGGTTAGGGTTAGGGTTAGGGTTAGGGTCAGGGTTTAGGGTTAGTTTTAGGGCTAAGGTTTAGGGTTAGGGTTAGGGTTAAGGTTACGGTTAGGAATAGGGTTTGAGTTAGGGTTAGGGTTATGGTTAGGGTTAGGGTTAGGGTTATGGTTAGGGTTAGGGTTAGGGTTAGGGTTAGGGTTTGGGTTAGGGTTACGGTTAGGGGATAGGGTTAGGGGATAGGGTTAGGGTTAGGGTTAGGGTTAGGGTTAGAGTTAGTGTTAGTGTTAGGGTTAGGGTTAGATTTAGGGTAAGGTTTGGGTTAGGGTTAGGGTTAGGGTTAGGGTTAGGGTTAGGCTTAGGCTTAGGCTTAGGTTTATGGGTAGTGTTTAGGGTTAGGGTTAGGGTTAATGTTAGGGTTAGGGTTAGGGTTAGGGTTACGGTTAGGGGTTAGGGTTAGAGTTAGTGTTAGTGTTAGGGTTAGGGTTAGGTTTAGGGTTAGGGTTAGGGTTAGGGTTAGGTTTGGGTGGGTCAGGGTTAGGGTTAGGGTTAGAGTTAGTGTTAGAGTTAGGGTTAGGGTTAGGTTTAGGGTAAGGTTTAGGATTAGGGTTAGGGTTAGTTTTATTTTTAAGGGTTAGGGTTAGGGTTAGTGTTTGG
Source organism: Melanerpes formicivorus (assembly GCF_026170545.1). Lineage (NCBI taxonomy): Eukaryota > Metazoa > Chordata > Aves > Piciformes > Picidae > Melanerpes > Melanerpes formicivorus. Next base: position 2,206,618 of record NW_027142443.1, read on the forward strand.
GTTTAGGGTTAGAGATAGGTTTAGGGTTAGTGGTTAGGGTTAGGGTGAGGGTTAGGGTTAGGGTTAGGGTTAGGGTTAGGGTTAGGAATAGGTTTAGGGTTAGGGTTAGGATTAGGGTTCGGGTTAGGGTAAGGTTTTACGGTTAGTGTTGGGTTTAGGGTTAGGGTTAGGGTTAGGGTTAGGGTTAGGTTTTGGGTTAGGGGTTAGGGTTAGGGTTAGTGTTAGGGTTAGGGTTAGGATTAGGAATAGGTTTAGGGTTAGGGTTAGGATTAGGGTTAGGGTTAGGGTAAGGTTTTACGGTTAGGGTTGGGTTTAGGGTTAGGGTTAGGGTTAGGGTTAGGGTTAGGGTTAGGGTTAGGGGATAGGGTTAGGGTTACGTTTTGGGTTAGGGTTTAGAGTTAGCGTTACTGTTAGGTTTAGGGTTAGGCTTTAGGGTTAGGGTTAGGGTTAGGGTTAGGGTTAGGGTTAGGGCTAATGTAAGGCTTTACGTTTATGGTTAGGGTTAGGGTTAGGGTTAGGGTTAGGGTTAGGGTTAGGGTTAGGGTTAGGGTTAGGTTTGGGGGGGGTTGGGTTAGGGTTTGGGTTAGGGTTGGGGTTAGGGTTAGGGTTAGGGTAAATGTTAGGGTTAGGGTTAGGGTTAGGTTTGGGGGGGTTAGGGTTAGGGTTAGGGTTAGAGTTAGTGTTAGTGTTAGGGTTAGGGTTAGGTTTAGGGTAAGGTTTAGGATTAGGGTTAGGGTTAGTTTTAGTTTTGGGGTTAGGGTTAGGGTTAGTGTTTACGTTTAGGGTTTGGGTTAGGTTTAGTGTTAGGGGTTAGGGTTAGGGTTAGGGCTAGGGTTAGGGTTAGGGTTAGGAATAGGTTTAGGGTTAGGGTTAGGATTAGGGTTAGGGTTAGGGTAAGGTTTTACAGTTAGGGTTGGGTTTAGGGTTAGGGTTAGGGTTAGGGTTAGGGTTAGGGTTAGGGTTAGGGTTAGGGTTTGGGTTAGGTTTAGGGTTAGTGGGGGTTAGGGTTAGAGTTAGGGTTAGGGTTAGGGTTAGGGTTAGGGTTAGGTTTAGAGGATAGGGTTAGGGTTAGGCTTACGGTTAGGGTTTAGATTTAGTGTTAGTGTTAGGTTTAGGGTTAGGCTTTAGGGTTAGGGTTAGGGTTAGGGTTAGGGTTCGGGTTAGGGTTAGGGTTAGGGTTAGGAATAGGGTTAGGGTTAGGGTTAATGTAAGGGTTTACGTTTATGGTAAGGGTAAGGGTTAGGGTTAGGGCTAGGGTTAGGGTTACGGTTAGGGTTAGGGTTAGGGTAAGGTTTAGGTTTAGGTTTAGGGTTTGTTGGGTTCGGGTCAGGGTTAGGTATGGGGTTAGGGGTTAGGGTTAGGATTAAGGTTAGGGTTAGGGTTAGGGTCAGGTTTAGGGTTAGGGTTAGGGTTAGGGTTAGGGGTTAGGGTTAGGGTTAGGGTTAGGGTTAGGGTTGGAGTAAGGTTTAGGGTTAGGGTTAGTGTTAGGGTTAGGGTTAGGGTTAGGGTTAGGGTTAGGGTTAGGGTTAGGGTTAGGTTTGGAGGGGGTTAGGGTTAGGATTTTGGTTACGTTTAGATTTAGGGT
>NW_027142443.1:2220702-2225702 GCF_026170545.1 Melanerpes formicivorus
TGTTAGGGTTAGTGTTAGGGTAAGGTTTAGGTTTAGGTTTAGGGTTTGTTGGGTTCGGGTAAGGGTTAGGTATGGGGTTAGGGGTTAGGGTTAGGATTAAGTTTATGGTTAGGGTTAGGGTCAGGTTTAGGTTTAGGGTTAAGGTTAGGGGTTAGGGTTAGGGTTAGGGTTAGGGTTAGGGTTTAGAGTTAGCGTTAGTGTCAGGGTTAGGGTTAGCCTTAAGGGTTAGGGTTAGGGTTAGGGTTAGGGTTGGGGTTAGGTGTAGGGTCAGTGTTTAGGGTTAGGTTTAGGGCTAAGGTTTAGGGTTAGGGTTAAGGATACGGTTAGGAATAGGGTTTGAGTTAGTGTTAGGGTTAGGGTTAGGGTTAGGGTTAGGGTTAGGTTTACGGTTAGGGTTATAGTTAGGGTTAGGGTTAGGTTTGGCGAGGTTAGGGTTAGGTTAGGGTTAGAGTTAGGGTTAGGGTTTAGTATCAGGGCTTGAGTTAGGGTTAGGGTTAGGGTTATGGTTCAGGGTTAGGGTTAGGGTTGGGGTTAGGGTTAGGTTTAGGGTTAGGGTTAGGGTTAGGGTTAGGGTTAGGAATAGGGTTAGGGTTAGGGTTAGGGTTAATGTAAGGGTTTACGGTTATGGTCTGGGTTAAAGTTAGGGTTAGGGTTAGGGTTAGGGTTAGCGTAAGGTTTTACGGTTAGGGTTGGATTTAGGGTTAGGGTTTGGGTTAGGGTTAGGTTTTGGGTTAGGTTTAGGGTTAGTGTGGGATAGGGTTAGAGTTAGGGTTAGGGTTAGGGTTAGGGTTAGGGTTAGGGTTAGGGTTAGGGTTAGGGTTAGGGTTATGAATTGGGTTTGAGTTAGTGTTAGGGTTAGGTTTAGGGTTAGGGTTAGGGTTAGGGTTAGGGTTAGGGTTAGGGTTAGTTTTGGGGGTGTTAGGGTTAGGGTTAGGGTTAGGGTTAGGGTTAGGATTTAGGGTTAGGGTTAGGGTTTGGTTTAAGGTTAGGGTTATGAATAGGGTTTGAGTTAGTGTTAGGGTTAGGGTTAGGTTTAGGGTTCGGGTTAGGGTTAGGGTTAGGGTTAGGGTTAGGGTTAGGGTTAGGGTTAGGGTTTGGGTTAGGGTTAGGGTTAGGTTTGGGGGGGTTAGGGTTAGGGTTAGGGTTAGGGTTAGGGTTAGGGTTAGGGTTAGGGTTAGGGTTAGGGTTAGGGTTAGGTGTGGGGGGGTTAGGGTTAGGGTTAGTGTTAGGGTTAGGGTTAGGTTTACGGTAAGGTTTAGGATTAGGGTTAGGGTTAATTTTAGTTTTAGGGTTAGGGTTAGGGTTAGTGTTTTGGTTTAGGGTTAGGGTTAGGATTAGGGTTAGGGGTTAGTGTTAGGGTTAGGGCTAGGGTTAAGGTTAGGGTTAGGAATAGGTTTAGGGTTAGGGTTAGGATTAGGGTTAGGGTTAGGGTAAGGTCTTACAGTTAGGGTTGGGTTTAGGGTTAGGGTTAGGGTTAGGGTTAGGGTTAGGGTTAGGGTTAGGGTTAGGGTTAGGTTTAGGAGATAGGGTTAGGGTTAGGTTTACGGTTAGGGTTTTGATTTAGCGTTAGTGTTAGGTTTAGGGTTAGGCTTTAGGGTTAGGGTTAGGGTTAGGGTTAGGGATAGGGTTAGGAATAGGGTTAGGGTTAGGGTTAATGTAAGGGTTTACGTTTATGGTTAGGGTTAGGGTTAGGGTTAGGGTTAGGGTTCGGGTTAGGGTAAGGTTAAGGTTCAGGTTTAGGGTTTGTTGGGTTCGGGTCAGGGTTAGGTATGGAGTTAGGGGTTAGGGTTAGAATTAAGGTTAGGGTTAGGGTTAGGGTCAGGTTTAGGTTTAGGGTTGGGGTTAGGGTTAGGGGTTAGGGTTAGGGTTTGAGTTAGGGTTAGGGTTAGGGTTCAGGGTTATGGTTAGGGTTGGGGTAGGGTTTGGTTATGGTTAGGGTTAGGGTTAGGGTTAGGGTTAGGGTTAGGGTTAGGGTTAGGGATTGTGTTAGGGTTAGGTTTAGGGTTAGGAATAGCGTTAGGGTTAGGGTTAGGGTTGGGTTAGGTTTAGGGTTAGGGTTAGGGTTTGGGTTAGGGTTAGGGTTAGGGTTAGGGTTAGGGTTAGGGTTAGGGTTAGGGTTAGGGTTATGGTTCTGGGTTAGGGTTAGGGTTGGGGTTAGGGTAAGGTTTAGGGTTAGGGTTAGGGTTAGGGTTAGGGTTAGGGTTAGGGTTAGGAATAGGGTTAGGGTTAGGGTTAGGGTTAGGGTTGGGTTTATGGTTAGGGTTAGGGTTAGGGTTAGAGCTAGTGTTAGTGTTAGGGTTAGGGTTAGGTTTAGGGTAAGGTTTAGGATTAGGGTTAGGGTTAGTTTTAGTTTTAGGATTAGGGTTAGGGTTAGTGTTTGGGTTTAGGGTTAGGGATAGGTTTAGGGTTAGGGGTTAGGGTTAGGGTTAGGGTTAGGGTTAGGGTTAGGATTAGGGTTAGGGTTAGGAATAGGTTTAGGGTTACGGTTAGGATTAGGGTTAGGGTTAGGATAAGGTTTTACGGTTAGGGTTGGGTTTAGGGTTAGGGTTAAGGTTAGGGTTAGGGTTAGGTTTTGGGTTAGGGGTTAGGGTTAGGGTTAGGGTTAGGGTTAGGGTTAGGAATAGGTTTAGGGTTAGGGTTAGGATTAGAGTTAGGGTTAGGGTAAGGTTTTACGGTTAGGGTTGAGTTTAGGGTTAGTGTTAGGGTTAGGGTTAGGGTTAGGGTTAGGGTTTGGGTTAGGGTTAGGGTTAGTGGGTGTTAGGGTTAGAGTTAGGGTTAGGTTTAGGGTTAGGGTTAGGGTTAGGGTTAGGGTTAGGGGATAGGGTTAGGGTTAGGTTTAGGGTTAAGGTTTAGAGTTAGCGTTAGTGTTAGGTTTAGGGTTAGGCTTTAGGGTTAGGGTTAGGGTTAGGGTTAGGCTTAGGGTTAGGGTTAGGGTTAGGGTTAGGGTTAGGGCTAATGTAAGGGTTTACATTTATGGTTAGGGTTAGGGTTAGGGTTAGGGTTAGGGTTAGTGTTAGGGTTAGTGTTAGGGTAAGGTTTAGGTTTAGGTTTAGGGTTTGTTGGGTTCGGGTAAGGGTTAGGTATGGGGTTAGGGGTTAGGGTTAGGATTAAGTTTATGGTTAGGGTTAGGGTCAGGTTTAGGTTTAGGGTTAAGGTTAGGGGTTAGGGTTAGGGTTAGGGTTAGGGTTAGGGTTTAGAGTTAGCGTTAGTGTCAGGGTTAGGGTTAGCCTTAAGGGTTAGGGTTAGGGTTAGGGTTAGGGTTGGGGTTAGGTGTAGTGTCAGTGTTTAGGGTTAGGTTTAGGGCTAAGGTTTAGGGTTAGGGTTAAGGATACGGTTAGGAATAGGGTTTGAGTTAGTGTTAGGGTTAGGGTTAGGGTTAGGGTTAGGGTTATGTTTACGGTTAGGGTTATAGTTAGGGTTAGGGTTAGGTTTGGCGAGGTTAGGGTTAGGTTAGGGTTAGAGTTAGGGTTAGGGTTTAGTATCAGGGCTTGAGTTAGGGTTAGGGTTAGGGTTATGGTTCAGGGTTAGGGTTAGGGTTGGGGTTAGGGTTAGGTTTAGGGTTAGGGTTAGGGTTAGGGTTAGGGTTAGGGTTAGGAATAGGGTTAGGGTTAGGGTTAGGGTTAATGTAAGGGTTTACGGTTATGGTTTGGGTTAAAGTTAGGGTTAGGGTTAGGGTTAGGGTTAGCGTAAGGTTTTACGGTTAGGGTTGGATTTAGGGTTAGGGTTTGGGTTAGGGTTAGGTTTTGGGTTAGGTTTAGGGTTAGTGTGGGATAGGGTTAGAGTTAGGGTTAGGGTTAGGGTTAGGGTTAGGGTTAGGGTTAGGGTTAGGGTTATGAATTGGGTTTGAGTTAGTGTTAGGGTTAGGTTTAGGGTTAGGGTTAGGGTTAGGGTTAGGGTTAGTTTTGGGGATGTTAGGGTTAGGGTTAGGGTTAGGGTTAGGGTTAGGGTTAGGATTTAGGGTTAGGGTTAGTGTTTGGTTTAAGGTTAGGGTTATGAATAGGGTTTGAGTTAGTGTTAGGGTTAGGGTTAGGTTTAGGGTTCGGGTTAGTGTTAGGGTTAGGGTTAGGGTTAGGGTTAGGGTTAGGGTTAGGGTTAGGGTTAGGGTTAGGGTTAGGGTTAGGTTTGGGGGGGTTAGGGTTAGGGTTAGGGTTAGGGTTAGGGTTAGGGTTAGGGTTAAGGTTAGGGTTAGGGTTAGGTGTGGGGGGGTTAGGGTTAGGGTTAGTGTTAGAGTTAGTGTTAGTGTTAGGGTTAGGGTTAGGTTTACGGTAAGGTTTAGGATTAGGGTTCGGGTTAATTTTAGTTTTAGGGTTAGGGTTAGGGTTAGTGTTTTGGTTTAGGGTTAGGGTTAGGATTAGGGTTAGGGGTTAGTGTTAGGGTTAGGGCTAGGGTTAGGGTTAGGGTTAGGAATAGGTTTAGGGTTAGGGTTAGGATTAGGGTTAGGGTTAGGGTAAGGTCTTACAGTTAGGGTTGGGTTTAGGGTTAGGGTTAGGGTTAGGGTTAGGGTTAGGGTTAGGGTTAGGTTTAGGGGATAGGGTTAGGGTTAGGTTTACGGTTAGGGTTTTGATTTAGCGTTAGTGTTAGGTTTAGGGTTAGGCTTTAGGGTTAGGGTTAGGGTTAGGGTTAGGGTTAGGGTTAGGGATAGGGTTAGGAATAGGGTTAGGGTTAGGGTTAATGTAAGGGTTTACGTTTATGGTTAGGGTTAGGGTTAGGGATAGGGTTAGGGTTAGGGTTAGGGTAAGGTTAAGGTTCAGGTTTAGGGTTTGTTGGGTTCGGGTCAGGGTTAGGTATGGAGTTAGGGGTTAGGGTTAGAATTAAGGTTAGGGTTAGGGTTAGGGTCAGGTTTAGGTTTAGGGTTGGGGTTAGGGTTAGGGGTTAGGGTTAGGGTTTGAGTTAGGGTTAGGGTTAGGGTTCAGGGTTATGGTTAGGGTTGGGGTAGGGTTTGGTTATGGTTAGGGTTAGGGTTAGGGTTAGGGTTAGGGTTAGGGTTAGGGATTGTGTTA
>NW_027142443.1:2233202-2235702 GCF_026170545.1 Melanerpes formicivorus
GGTTAGGGTTAGGGTTAGGGTTAGGGTTAGGGTTAGGGTTAGGGTTGGAGTAAGGTTTAGGTTTAGGTTTAGGGTTTGTTGGGTTCGGGTCAGGGTTAGGTATGGGGTTAGGGGTTAGGGTTAGGATTAAGGTTAGGGTTAGGGTTAGGGTCAGGTTTAGGGTTAGGGTTAGGGTTAGGGTTAGGGGTTAGGCTTAGGGTTAGGGTTAGGGTTAGGGTTGGAGTAAGGTTTAGGGTTAGGGTTAGTGTTAGGGTTAGGGTTAGGGTTAGGGTTAGGGTTAGGGTTAGGGTTAGGGTTAGGTTTGGAGGGGGTTAGGGTTAGGATTTTGGTTACGTTTAGATTTAGGGTTAGGGTTAGGGTTAGGGTTAGGGTTAGGGTTAGGGTACAGGGTTAGGGTTAGGTTTGGGGTAGGGTTTGGTTATGGTTAGGGTTAGGTTTAGGGTTAGGATTAGGGTTAGGAATAGGGTTAGGGTTAGGGTTAAGGTTGGGTTAGGTTTAGGGTTAGGGTTAGGGTTAGGGTTAGGGTTAGGGTTAGGTTTTAGGGTTAATGTTAGGGTTAGGATTAGGGTTAGGGTTAGGGTTAGGGTTAGGGTTAGGGCAAGGTTTAGGGTGAGGGTTAGTGTTAGGGTTAGGGGTTAGGGTTAGGGTTAGGGTTTAGGGTTAGGGTTAGTGTTAGGGTTAGGGTTAGGGTTAGTGTTGGGGGGTTTGGGTTAGGGTTAGGGTTAGGGTTAGGGTTAGGGTTAGGTTTATGGTTAGTGTTTAGGGTTAGGGTTAGGGTTAGTGTTAGGGTTAGGGTTAGGGTTAGGGTTAGGGTTAGGGTTACGGTTAGGGGTTAGGGTTAGAGTTAGTGTTAGTGTTAGGGTTAGGGTTAGGTTTAGGTTTAGGGTTAGGGTTAGGGTTAGGGTTAGGGTTAGGTTTGGGGGGGTTAGGGTTAGGGTTAGGGTTCGAGTTAGTGTTAGTGGTAGGGTTAGGTTTAGGTTTAGGGTAAGGTTTAGGATTAGGGTTAGGGTTCGTTTTAGTTTTAAGGGTTAGGGTTAGGGTTAGTGTTTGGCTTTAGGGTTAGAGATAGGTTTAGTGTAAGGGTTTAGGGTTAGGGTTAGGGTTAGGGTTAGGGTTAGGGTTAGGGTTAGGGTTAGGAATAGGTTTAGGGTTAGGGTTAGGGTTCGGGTTAGGGTAGGTTTTTACGGTTAGGGTTGGGTTTAGGGTTAGGATTAGGGTTAGGGTTAGGGTTAGGGTTAGGGTTAGGGTTAGGGTTAGGGTTAGGGTTAGGGTTAGGGTTTGGGTTAGGGTTACGGTTAGGGGATAGGGTTAGGGGATAGGGTTAGGGTTAGGGTTAGGGTTAGGGGATAGGGTTACGGTTAGGTTTAGGGTTAGGGTTTAGAGTTAGCGTTAGTGTTAGGTTTAGGGTTAGGCTTTAGGGTTAGGGTTAGGGTTAGGGTTAGGGTTAGGGTTAGGGTTAGGGCTAATGTAAGGGTTTACGTTTATGGTTAGGGTTAGGGTTAGGGTTAGGGTTAGGGTTTGGGTAGGGTTAGGGTTAGGGTAAGGTTTAGGTTTAGGTTTAGGGTTTGTTGGGTTCGGGTAAGGGTTAGGTATGGGGTTAGGGGTTAGGGTTAGGATTAAGTTTAGGGTTAGGGTTAGGGTCAGGTTGAGGGTTAGGGTTAGGTTTAGGGGTTTGGGTTGGGGTTAGGGTTAGGGTTAGGGATTAGAGTTAGCGTTAGTGTTAGTGTTAGGGTTAGCCTTAAGGGTTAGGGTTAGGGTTAGGGTTAGGGTTAGGGTTAGGGTCAGGGTTTAGGGTTAGTTTTAGGGCTAAGGTTTAGGGTTAGGGTTAGGGTTAAGGTTACGGTTAGGAATAGGGTTTGAGTTAGGGTTAGGGTTATGGTTAGGGTTAGGGTTAGGGTTATGGTTAGGGTTAGGGTTAGGGTTAGGGTTAGGGTTTGGGTTAGGGTTACGGTTAGGGGATAGGGTTAGGGGATAGGGTTAGGGTTAGGGTTAGGGTTAGGGTTAGGGGATAGGGTTACGGTTAGGTTTAGGGTTAGGGTTTAGAGTTAGCGTTAGTGTTAGGTTTAGGGTTAGGCTTTAGGGTTCGGGTTAGGGTTAGGGTTAGGGTTAGGGCTAATGTAAGGGTTTACGTTTATGGTTAGGGTTAGGGTTAGGGTTAGGGTTTGGGTAGGGTTAGGGTTAGGGTAAGGTTTAGGTTTAGGTTTAGGGTTTGTTGGGTTCGGGTAAGGGTTAGGTATGGGGTTAGGGGTTAGGGTTAGGATTAAGTTTAGGGTTAGGGTTAGGGTCAGGTTGAGGGTTAGGGTTAGGGTTAGGGGTTTGGGTTGGGGTTAGGGTTAGGGTTAGGGATTAGAGTTAGCGTTAGTGTTAGGGTTAGGGTTAGCCTTAAGGGTTAGGGTTAGGGTTAGGGTTAGGGTTAGGGTTAGGGTCAGGGTTTAGGGTTAGTTTTAGGGCTAAGGTTTAGGGTTAGGGTTAGGGTTAAGTTTACGGTTAGGAATAGGGT
>NW_027142443.1:2243202-2245702 GCF_026170545.1 Melanerpes formicivorus
TTAGGGATAGGTTTAGGGTTAGGGGTTAGTGTTAGGGTTAGGGTTAGGGTTAGGGTTAGGGTTAGGGTTAGGGTTAGGAATAGGTTTACGGTTACGGTTAGGATTAGGGCTAGTGTTAGGGTAAGGTTTTACGTTTAGGGTTGGGTTTAGGGTTAGGGTTATGGTTAGGGTTAGTGTTAGGGTTAGGGTTAGGGTTAGGTTTAGGGGTTAGGGTTTGGGTTAGGGTTAGCATTAGGGTTTAGAGTTAGGATTAGGGTTAGCATAAGGGTTAGTGTTAGGGCTAGGGTTAGGGTTTGGTTTAGGTTTATGGTTAGGATTAGTGTTAGGGTTACGTTTAGGGTTAGGGTTAGGGGTTAGGGTAAGGTCTAGGTTTAGGGTTAGGGTTTGGGTTAGGGTTAGGTTCAGGGTTAGGGTTAGGGCTAGGGCTAGGGTTAGGGTTAGTGTTAGGGTTAGCGTTAGGGTTGGGTTAGGTTTAGGGTTAGGGTTAGGGTTAGGTTTAGGGTTAGGATTAGGGTTAGGTTTAGGTTTTAGGGTTAAGGTTAGGGTTAGGGTTAGGGTCAAAGGTTAGGGTTAGGGTTTGTGTTAGGGTTGGGTTAGGGTTAGGGTTAGGGTTAGGGTTAGGGTTAGGGCAAGGTTTAGGGTGAGGGTTAGTGTTAGGGTTAGGGGTTAGGTTTAGGGTTAGGGTTTAGGGTTAGGGTTAGTGTTAGCGTTAATGTTAGGGTTAGTGTTAGGGTTAGGGTTAGGGTTAGTGTTGGGGGGGTTAGGGTTAGGGTTAGGGTTAGGGTTAGGGTTAGGGTTCGTGTTTAGTTTTAGGGTTAGGGTTAGTGTTAGGGTTAGGGTTAGGGTTAGGGTTACGGTTAGGGGTTAGGGTTAGAGTTAGAGTTAGTGTTAGTGTTAGGGTTAGGGTTAGGTTTAGGGTTAGGGTTAGGGTTAGGGTTAGATTTGGGGGTTTAGGGTTAGGGTTAGGGTTAGAGTTTGTGTTACTGTTAGGGTTAGGGTTAGGTTTAGGGTAAGGTTTAGGATTAGGGTTAGGGTTAGTTTTAGTTTTAGGATTAGGGTTAGGGTTAGTGTTTGGGTTTAGGGTTAGGGATAGGTTTAGGGTGAGGGGTTAGGGTTAGGGTTAGGGTTAGGTTTAGGTTTAGGGTTAGGGTTAGTGTTAGGAATAGCTTTAGGGTTACGGTTAGGATTAGGGTTAGGGTTAGGGTAAGGTTTTACGGTTAGGGTTGGGTTTAGGGTTAGGGTTAGGGTTAGGGTTAGGTTTTGGGTTAGGGGTTAGGGTTAGGGTTAGGGTTAGGGTTAGGGTTAGGGTTAGGGTTAGGGTTAGGAATAGGTTTAGGGTTAGGGTTAGGATTAGGGTTAGGGTTACGGCAAGGTTTTACGGTTAGGGTTGGTTTTAGGGTTAGGGTTAGGGTTAGGGTTAGGGTTAGTGTTTAGGTTTAGGGTTAGGGTTAGGTTTAGGGTTATGGGTTAGGGTTAGGGTTAGGGTTAGGGTTAGGAATAGGTTTAGGGTTAGGGTTAGGATTTGGTTTAGGGTTAGGGTAAGGTTTTACAGTTAGGGTTGGGTTTAGGGTTAGGGTTAGGGTTAGGGTTAGATTAAGGGTTAGGGTTTGGGTTAGGTTTAGGGTTAGTGGGGGTTAGGGTTAGAGTTAGGTTTAGGGTTAGGCTTTAGGGTTAGGGTTAGGGTTAGGGTTAGGGTTAGGGTTAGGGTCAGGGTTAGGGTTAGGGTTAGGGTTAGGGTTAGGGTTAGGAATAGGGTTAGGGTTAGGGTTAATGTAAGGGTTTACGTTTATGGTTAGGGTTAGGGTTAGGGTTATGGTTAGGTTTAGGGTTAGGGTTACGGTTAGTGTTAGGGTTAGGGTAAGGTTTAGGTTTAGGTTTAGGGTTTGTTGGGTTCGGGTCAGGGTTAGGTATGGGGTTAGGGGTTAGGGTTAGGATTAAGGTTAGGGTTATGGTTAGGGTCAGGTTTAGGGTTAGGGTTAGGGTTAGGGTTAGGGGTTAGGGTTAGGGTTAGGGTTGGAGTAAGGTTTAGGGTTAGGGTTAGTGTTAGGGTTAGGATTAGAGTTAGTGTTAGGGTTAGGGTTAGGGTTAGGTTTTGGGTTAGGGTTAGGGTCAGGTTTGGAGGGGGTTAGGGTTAGGGTTTTGGTTACGGTTAGAGTTAGGGTTAGGGTTAAGTGTTAGGGTTAGGGTTAGGGTTAGGGTTAGGGCACAGGGTTAGGGTTAGTTTTGGTGTAGGGTTTGGTTATGGTTAGGGTTAGGGTTAGGGTTAGGGTTAGGGTTAGGGTTAGGGTTAGGAATAGGGTTAGGGTTAGGGTTAGGGTTAGGAATTGGGTTAGGGTTAGGGTCAGGGTTTGGGTTAGGGTTAGGGTTAGGGTTAGGGTTAGGGTTAGGTTTTAGGGTTAGGGTTAGGGTTAGGGTCAAAGGTTAGGGTTAGGGTTTGTGTTAGGGTTGGGTTAGGGTTAGGGTTAGGGTTAGGGTTAGGGCAAGGTTTAGGGTGAGGGTT